>NC_065961.1:8275000-8308942 GCF_021464435.1 Cataglyphis hispanica | reverse complement strand
AACCTAACCTAACCCAACCTAACCTAACCTAACCTAACCCAACCTAACCTAACCCAACCTAACCTAACCCAACCTAACCTAACCTAACCTAACCTAACCTAACCTAACCTAACCTAACCTAACCTAACCTAACCTAACCTAATCCCAACCTAACCTAACCTAAC
Organism: Cataglyphis hispanica; assembly: GCF_021464435.1. Taxonomy (NCBI): domain Eukaryota; kingdom Metazoa; phylum Arthropoda; class Insecta; order Hymenoptera; family Formicidae; genus Cataglyphis; species Cataglyphis hispanica. The sequence continues at coordinate 8,308,778 of NC_065961.1, read as the reverse complement.
CTAACCTAACCTAACCCAACCTAACCTAACCCAACCTAACCTAACCTAACCTAACCCAACCTAACCTAACCTAACCTAACCCAACCTAACCCAACCTAACCTAACCTAACCTAACCTAACCCAACCTAACCTAACCTAACCTAACCTAACCTAACCTAACCCAACCTAACCTAACCCAATCCCAACCTAACCTAACCTAACCTAACCTAACCTAACCTAATCCCAACCTAACCTAACCTAACCTAACCTAACCTAATCCCAACCTAACCTAACCCAACCTAACCTAACCTAACCCAACCTAACCTAATCCCAACCTAACCTAACCTAATCCCAACCTAACCTAACCTAACCTAATCCCTAACCCAATCCCAACCTAATCCCAACCTAACCTAACCTAATCCCAACCCAACCTAATCCCAATCCCAACCTAACCCAATCCCAACCTAACCCAATCCCAACCTAACCTAACCCAATCCCAACCCAACCTAACCCAACCTAACCCAATCCCAACCTAACCTAACCTAATCCCAATCCCAATCCCAACCTAACCTAATCCCAATCCCAATCCCAACCTAACCTAACCCAATCCCAACCTAACCTAATCCCAACCTAATCCCAACCCAACCTAACCTAATCCCAATCCCAACCTAACCTAACCTAATCCTAACCTAATCCCAACCTAATCCCAATCCCAACCTAACCCAACCTAACCTAACCTAACCTAATCCCAATCCTAACCTAACCTAACCTAATCCCAATCCTAACCTAACCTAACCTAACCTAACTCCCAACCTAACCTAACCTAACCTAATCCCAACTCTAACCTAACCTAACCTAACCTAACCTAATCCCAACCTAACCTAACCTAACCCAACCTAACCTAACCTAACCTAATCCCAACCTAACCTAACCTAACCTAATCCCAATCCCAACCTAACCTAACCCAATCCCAATCCCAACCTAACCTAATCCCAACCTAACCTAATCCCAACCTAACCTAATCCCAATCCCAACCTAACCTAACCTAATCCCAACCTAACCCAATCCCAACCTAATCCCAACCTAATCCCAATCCCAACCTAACCCAATCCCAATCCCAACCTAACCTAATCCCAACCTAACCTAACCTAACCTAATCCCAACCTAACCTAACCTAATCCCAACCTAATCCCAACCTAATCCCAATCCCAACCTAACCCAATCCCAACCTAACCCAACCTAACCCAACCTAACCTAACCTAACCCAATCCCAACCCAATCCCAACCTAACCTAACCTAACCTAACCTAACCTAATCCCAATCCCAACCTAATCCCAATCCCAATCCCAACCTAACCTAACCTAACCCAACCTAATCCCAATCCCAACCTAACCTAACCTAATCCCAACCTAACCTAACCTAACCCAACCTAACCTAACCTAACCTAATCCCAACCTAACCTAATCCCAACCTAACCTAATCCCAACCTAACCTAACCTAATCCCAACCCAATCCCAACCTAATCCCAACCTAACCTAACCCAACCTAACCCAACCTAATCCCAATCCCAACCTAACCTAACCTAACCCAATCCTAACCTAACCTAACCTAACCTAACCTAACCTAACCTAACCTAACCCAATCCCAACCTAACCTAACCTAACCTAACCTAACCTAACCTAACCCAACCTAACCTAACCTAACCCAACCTAACCTAACCTAACCTAACCTAACCCAACCTAACCCAACCTAATCCCAACCTAATCCTAACCTAACCTAACCTAACCTAACCTAACCTAACCTAACCTAACCTAATCCCAACCTAACCTAACTCAACCTAACCTAACCTAACCTAATCCCAACCTAACTCTAACCTAACCTAACCTAACCTAACCTAACCCAACCTAACCCTAACCCAATCCCAACCTAACCTAACCTAACCCAATCCCAACTCAACCTAACCTAACCTAACCTAACCCAATCCCAACCTAACCTAACCTAACCCAATCCCAACCTAACCCAACCTAACCTAACCTAATCCCAACCTAACCTAACCTAACCTAACCTAACCCAACCTAACCTAATCCCAACCTAACCTAACCTAACCTAACCTAACCTAACCTAACCTAACCTAATCCCAACCTAACCTAACCTAATCCCAATCCCAATCCCAACCCAACCTAACCTAACCCAACCTAACCTAACCTAACCTAATCCCAACCTAACCTAACCCAACCTAACCCAATCCCAATCCCAACCTAACCTAATCCCAACCTAACCTAATCCCAACCCAACCTAACCTAACCTAATCCCAACCTAACCCAACCTAACCTAACCTAATCCCAACCTAACCTAACCTAACCCAACCTAACCTAACCCAACCTAACCTAACCTAATCCCAACCTAATCCCAACCTAACCCAACCTAACCTAATCCCAACCTAACCTAACCTAACCCAATCCCAACCCAACCTAACCTAACCTAACCCAACCTAACCTAACCTAACCCAACCTAACCTAACCTAACCTAACCTAACCCCAACCTAACCTAACCCAACCTAACCTAACCCAACCTAACCTAACCTAATCCCAACCTAACCTAATCCTAACCTAATCCCAATCCCAACCTAACCCAACCTAACCTAACCTAATCCTAACCCAATCCCAACCTAACCTAATCCCAACCTAACCCAACTCTAACCTAACCCTAACCTAACCTAATCCTAACCTAACCTAACCCAACCTAACCTAACCCAATCCCAACCTTAACCTAACCTAACCTAACCTAACCTAATCCTAACCTAACCTAACCTAACCCAACCTAACCCAATCCTAACCTAACCTAATCCCAACCTAACCTAACCTAACCTAACCTAACCTAACCTAACCTAATCCCAACCTAACCTAACCTAACCTAACCTAATCCCAACCTAACCTAACCTAATCCTAACCTCAATCCCAATCCTAATCCCAACCTAACCTAATCCCAACCTAACCTAACCTAACCCAATCCCAACCTAACCTAACCTAATCCCAATCCCAACCCAATCCTAACCTAACCTAATCCCAACTCTAACCCAATCCCAACCTAACCTAATCCCAACCTAACCTAACCCAATCCCAACCTAACCTAACCTAACCTAATCCCAATCCTAACTCTAACTCTAACCTAAATCCCAACTCCCAATCCTAACCTAACCTAACTCTAACTCTAACCTAACCTAATCCCAACCTAACCTAACCTAACCTAATCCCAATCCTAACCTAACCTAACCTAATCCTAACTCTAACCTAATCCTAACCTAATCCTAACCTAACCTAATCCCAACCTAACCTAACCTAACCTAATCCCAACCCAATCCCAACCTAACCTAACCTAACCTAACCTAACCTAACCTAACCTAATCCCAACCTAACCTAACCTAACCTAACCTAATCCCAACCTAACCCAACCTAACCTAACCTAATCCTAACCTAACCCAACCTAACCTAACCTAACCTAACCTAATCCCAACCTAACTCCCAATCCTAACCTAATCCCAACCCAACCCAACCTAACCTAACCTAACCTAATCCCAACCTAATCCTAACCTAACCTAACCTAACCTAATCCCAACCTAACCTAACCTAACCTAACCTAATCCTAACCTAACCCAACCTAACTCTAACCTAACCTAACCTAACCTAACCTAACCTAACCTAACCCAACCTAACCTAACCTAATCCCAACCTAACCTAACCTAACCTAACCTAACCTAACCTAACCTAACCTAATCCCAACCTAACCTAACCTAACCCAACCTAACCTAATCCTAACCTAACCCAATCCCAACCTAACCTAACCCAATCCCAATCCTAACCTAACCTAACCTAACCTAATCCCAACCTAATCCCAACCTAACCTAACCTAACCCAACCTAACCTAACCTAACCTAACCTAACCTAACCTAATCCCAACCTAACCCAACTCTAACCTAACCTAACCCAACCTAACCTAATCCCAATCCCAACCCTAACCTAACCTAATCCCAACCTAATCCCAACCTAACCTAACCTAACCTAACCTAACCCAACCCAACCTAACTCTAACCTAATCCTAATCCCAACCTAACCTAACCTAACCTAACCTAACCCAACCTAATCCTAACCTAACCTAACCTAACCTAACCCAACCTAACCTAACCTAACCTAATCCCAACTCTAACCTAACCTAATCCCAACCTAACCTAACCCAATCCCAATCCTAACCTAATCCTAACCTAATCCCAACCTAACCTAATCCCAACCTAACCCAATCCCAACCTAACCTAATCCCAATCCCAATCCCAACCTAACCTAACCTAACCTAATCCCAATCCCAACCTAACCTAACCCAACCTAACCTAACCTAACCTAACCTAACCCAATCCCAACCCAACCTAACCTAACCCAATCCTAACCCAACCCTAACCTAACCCAATCCTAACCTAACCCAACCTAACCCAATCCTAACCTAACCTAATCCCAATCCCAACCCAACCTAACCTAACCTAACCTAACTCTAATCCCAATCCCAACTCTAACCTAACTCTAATCCCAACTCTCAACCTAACCTAATCCCAACCTAACCCAACCTAACCTAACTCTAACCTAACCTAATCCCAACCTAACCTAACCCAACCTGAACCTAACCCAACCTAACCTAATCCCAACCTAACCCAACTCTAACCTAACCTAACCCAACCCTAACCTAACCTAACCTAACCTAATCCTAACCTAACCTAACCTAACCTAATCCTAACCTAACCTAACCTAACCTAACCTAACCTAACCTAACCTAACCTAACCCAATCCCAACCTAACCTAATCCCAACCTAACCCAACCCAACCTAACCTAACCCAACCTAATCCCAACCTAATCCCAATCCCAACCTAACCTAACCTAACCCAACCTAACCTAACCTAACCTAATCCCAACCTAACCCAATCCCAACCTAACCCAACCTAACCTAACTCAACCTAATCCCAATCCCAACCTAACCTAACCTAACCTAACCTAATCCCAACCCAACCTAACCCAATCCCAACCTAACCTAACCTAACCTAACCCAACCTAACCTAACCTAACCCAACCCAACCTAACCTAACCTAACCTAACCTAACCTAACCTAACTCTAACCTAACCTAATCCCAACCTAACTCTAACCTAACCTAACCCAACCTAACCTAACCTAATCCTAACCTAACCCAATCCCAACCTAACCTAATCCCAACCTAACCCAACCTAACCTAACCTAACCTAACCTAACCCTAACCTAACCTAACCTAACCTAACCTAACCTAACTCCAACCTAACCTAACCTAACCTAACCTAACCCAACCTAACCTAACCTAACCTAACCTAACCCAATCCCAACCTAACCTAACCTAACCTAACCCAATCCCAACCCAACCTAACCTAACCTAACCTAACCTAATCCCAACCTAACCTAACCTAACCTAATCCCAACCTAACCTAACCCAATCCTAACCTAACCTAACCTAATCCTAACCTAACCTAACCTAATCCCAACCTAACTCTAATCCCAACCTAACCCAACCTAATCCCAACCTAACCTAATCCCAATCCCAATCCCAACCTAACCTAACCTAACCTAACCTAACCCAATCCCAATCCCAACCTAACCTAACCTAACCTAATCCCAACCTAACCTAACCTAACCTAATCCTAACCTAACCCAACCTAATCCCAATCCCAACCTAACCTAACCTAACCTAACCTAACCTAACCTAATCCCAACCTAACCTAATCCCAATCCCAACCTAACTCTAACCTAACCCAACCTAACCTAACCTAACCTAACCTAACCTAACCTAACCTAACCTAATCCCAACCTAACCTAACCCAATCCTAATCCCAACCTAACCTAACCTAACCTAATCCCAATCCCAACCTAACCTAACCTAACCTAATCCCAACCTAACCTAATCCCAACCTAATCCTAACCTAATCCCAACCTAATCCTAACCTAACCTAACCTAACCTAATCCTAACCCAACCTAACCTAACCTAACCCAACCTAACCTAACCTAACCTAACCTAACCTAATCCCAACCTAACCTAACCTAACCCAACCTAACCTAACCCAATCCTAACCTAACCTAACCTAACCTAATCCCAACCTAACCTAACCTAACCCAACCTAATCCCAACCTAACCTAACCTAACCTAATCCCAACCTAACCTAACCTAACCTAACCCAACCTAACCTAACCTAACCTAACCTAACCTAACCCAACCTAACCTAACCTAACCTAACCCAACCTAACCTAACCTCAACCTAACCTAACCTAACCTAACCCAATCCCAACCTAACCTAACCTAACCTAACCTAACCTAACCCAACCTAACCTAACCTAATCCCAACCTAACCTAACCTAACCTAACCTAACCTAATCCCAATCCCAACCTAACCTAACCTAATCCCAACCTAACCTAACCTAACCTAACCTAACCCAATCCCAACCTAACCTAACCTAACCTAACCTAACCTAACCTAACCTAATCCCAACCTAACCTAACCTAACCTAACCTAATCCCAACCTAACCTAACCTAACCCAACCTAACCCAACCCAACCTAATCCCAACCTAACCTAACCTAACCTAACCTAACCTAACCCAATCCCAACCTAACCTAACCTAACCTAACCTAACCTAACCTAACCCAACCTAACCCAACCTAACCCAACCTAACCTAATCCCAACCTAACCTAACCTAACCCAACCTAACCTAACCTAACCCAACCTAACCTAACCTAACCTAACCCAATCCCAACCCAACCTAATCCCAACCTAACCTAACCTAACCTAACCTAACCTAACCCAATCCCAACCTAACCTAACCTAACCTAACCTAACCTAACCTAATCCCAACCTAACCTAACCTAATCCCAACCTAACCTAACCTAACCCAACCTAACCTAATCCCAACCTAACCTAACCCAACCTAACCTAACCCAATCCCAACCTAACCTAACCTAACCTAACCTAACCTAACCTAACCTAACCTAACCTAACCTAACCTAACCTAATCCCAACCTAACCTAACCCAACCTAACCTAACCTAACCTAACCTAATCCCAACCTAACCTAACCTAACCTAACCTAACCTAACCTAACCTAACCTAACCTAACCCAATCCCAACCTAACCTAACCTAATCCCAACCTAACCTAACCTAACCTAACCTAACCCAACCTAACCCAATCCCAACCTAACCTAACCTAACCTAACCTAATCCCAATCCCAATCCCAACCTAACCTAACCCAACCTAACCTAACCTAACCTAACCTAACCTAATCCCAACCTAACCTAATCCCAACCTAACCTAACCTAACCTAACCTAACCTAACCTAACCTAATCCCAATCCCAACCTAACCTAACCTAACCTAACCTAATCCCAACCTAACCCAACCTAATCCCAACCTAACCTAACCCAACCTAACCTAACCTAACCTAACCCAATCCCAACCTAACCTAACCTAACCTAACCCAATCCCAACCTAACCTAACCTAATCCCAACCTAACCTAACCCAACCTAACCTAACCTAATCCCAACCTAACCTAACCCAACCTAACCTAACCTAACCTAACCTAACCTAACCTAACCCAACCTAACCTAACCCAATCCCAACCTAACCTAACCCAACCTAACCTAACCTAACCTAACCTAATCCCAACCTAACCTAATCCCAACCTAACCTAACCTAACCTAACCCAACCTAACCTAACCTAACCTAACCCAACCTAACCTAACCTAACCTAACCTAACCTAACCTAACCTAATCCCAACCTAACCTAACCTAACCTAACCTAACCTAACCTAACCTAATCCCAACCTAACCTAACCTAACCCAATCCCAATCCCAACCTAACCTAACCTAACCTAACCTAATCCCAACCTAACCTAACCTAACCCAACCTAACCTAACCTAACCTAACCTAACCTAACCTAACCCAATCCCAACCTAACCCAACCTAACCTAACCTAACCTAACCTAATCCCAACCTAACCTAACCCAACCTAACCTAACCTAACCTAACCTAACCCAATCCCAACCTAACCTAACCCAACCTAACCTAACCTAATCCCAATCCCAACCTAACCTAACCCAACCTAACCTAACCTAACCTAACCTAATCCTAACCTAACCTAACCTAACCTAACCTAACCTAACCTAATCCCAACCTAACCTAACCTAACCTAACCTAACCTAATCCCAACCTAATCCCAACCTAACCTAACCTAACCTAACCTAACCTAACCTAATCCCAACCTAACCTAATCCCAATCCCAACCTAACCTAACCTAACCTAACCTAATCCCAACCTAACCTAACCTAACCTAATCCCAACCTAATCCTAACCTAACCTAACCTAACCCAACCTAACCTAATCCCAACCTAATCCTAACCTAACCTAACCTAACCTAATCCCAACCTAACCTAACCCAATCCCAACCTAATCCTAACCCAACCTAACCTAATCCCAATCCCAATCCCAACCTAACCTAACCTAACCTAATCCTAATCCCAATCCCAACCTAACCTAACCTAACCTAATCCTAATCCCAATCCCAACCTAACCTAACCCAACCTAACCTAACCTAACCCAACCTAACCTAATCCCAATCCCAACCTAACCTAACCTAATCCCAACCTAACCTAACCTAACCTAACCCAACCTAATCCCAACCTAACCTAACCCAACCTAACCTAATCCTAACCTAACCTAACCTAACCTCAACCTAACCTAACCCAATCCCAATCCCAACCTAACCTAACCTAACCTAATCCCAATCCCAACCTAACCTAACCTAACCTAATCCCAACCTAACCTAACCTAACCCAACCTAACCTAACCTAACCCAATCCCAACCTAACCTAACCTAACCTAACCCAATCCCAACCTAACCCAATCCCAACCTAACCTAACCCAACCTAACCCAACCTAACCTAACCTAACCCAACCTCAATCCCAACCTAACCTAACCTAACCCAATCCCAACCTAACCCAACCTAATCCCAACCTAACCCAACCTAACCTAACCTAACCCAATCCCAACCTAACCTAATCCTAACCTAACCCAATCCCAACCTAACCTAACCTAACCTAACCTAACCTAATCCCAACTCCAACCTAACCTAATCCCAATCCCAACCTAACCCAACCTAACCTAACCTAACCTAACCCAACCTAACCTAACCCAATCCCAACCTAACCTAACCTAACCTAACCTAATCCCAACCTAACTCTAACCTAACCTAACCTAACCCAACCTAACCTAACCTAACCTAACCCAATCCCAACCTAACCTAACCTAACCTAACCTAACCCAACCTAACCTAACCTAATCCCAACCTAACCTAACCTAACCCAACCTAACCTAATCCCAACCTAACCTAATCCCAACCTAACCTAACCTAATCCCAACCCAACCTAACCTAACCTAACCCAACCCAATCCCAACCTAATCCCAACCTAACCCAATCCCAACCTAACCTAACCCAACCTAACCCAACCTAACCCAACCTAACCTAACCTAATCCCAACCTAACCTAATCCCAACCTAACCTAACCTAACCTAATCCCAATCCTAATCCCAACCTAACCTAACCTAACCTAACTCTAACCTAACCCAACCCAACCTAATCCCAACCTAACCCAATCCCAATCCCAATCCCAACCTAACCTAACCTAACCTAACCTAACCTAACCTAACCTCAACCCAACCTAATCCCAACCTAACCCAATCCCAATCCTAACCTAATCCCAACCCAATCCCAACCTAACCTAACCTAATCCCAACCTAACCCAATCCTAACCTAACCCAATCCCAACCTAATCCCAATCCCAACCTAATCCCAATCCCAACCTAACCCAACCTAACCTAACCTAACCTAACCTAACCCAATCCTAACCTAACCCAATCCCAACCTAATCCCAACTCTAACCTAACCCAACTCTAACCTAACCCAACTCAACCTAACCTAATCCCAACCTAACCCAACCTAATCCCAACTCTAACCTAATCCCAATCCTAACCTAACCTAACCTAACCTAACCTAATCCCAACCTAACCTAATCCTAACCTAACCTAACCTAATCCTAACCTAACCTAACCTAACCTAACCTAATCCTAACTCTAACCTAATCCTAACCTAATCCCAATCCCAATCCTAACCTAACTCTAATCCCAATCCCAACCTAACCTAACCTAATCCCAACCTAACCTAACCTAATCCTAACCTAATCCTAACTCTAACCTAACCTAACCCAATCCCAATCCCAATCCCAACCTAACTCTAATCCCAACTCTAACCTAACCCAACTCTAACCTAATCCCAATCCCAACCCCTAATCCCAATCCCAATCCCAATCCCAACCTAACCCAATCCCAACCTAACCTAACTCCAACCTAACCTAACCCAACCTAATCCCAATCCCAACCCCAACCTAACCTAATCCCAACCTAATCCCAATCCTAATCCTAACCTAACCTAACCTAACTCTAATCCAATCCTAACTCTGAATCCCAATCCCAACCTAACCTAACCTAACCCAACCTAATCCCAATCCTAATCCTAACCTAACCTAACTCTAACCCAACCTAACCTAATCCTAACCTAACCTAATCCTAATCCCAACCTAACCTAACCTAACCTAATCCCAATCCTAACCTAATCCTAATCCCAACCTAACCTAACCCAACCTAACCTAACCTAACCTAACCTAATCCCAACCTAACCTAATCCCAACCTAACCTAACCCAATCCTAACCTAACCTAACCTAACCTAACCTAACCCAACCTAACCTAACCTAATCCCAACTCTAACCTAACCTAACCTAATCCTAACCTAACCTAACCTAACCTAACCTCAATCCCAACCTAACCCAATCCTAACCCAACCTAACCTAACTCTAACCCAACCTAACCCAATCCTAATCCCAACCTAACCTAATCCCAATCCCAACCTAACCCAACCTAACCCAACCTAACCTAACCCAATCCCAATCCTAATCCCAACCTAACCCAACCTAACCTAATCCCAACCTAATCCCAATCCCAATCCCAACCTAATCCCAACCTCAATCCCAACCTAATCCTAATCCCAATCCTAACCTAACCTAACCTAACTCTGAATCCCAACCCAATCAACCTAACCCAACTCTAATCCCAATCCCAATCCCAACTCTAACCTGAATCCCAACCCAATCCTAACCTAATCCCAATCCAACTAACCAACCTAACCTGAATCCCAACCTAACCTAACCTAACCTCAATCCTCAACCTAACCTAACCTAATCCTAATCCTAACCCAATCTCAACCTAATCCCAATCCTAACTCTAACCTAACCTAACCTGAATCCCAATCCTAACCTAACCTAATCCCAACTCTAATCCCAACCTAACCTCCAATCCCAACTCTAACCTAACCTAATCCCAATCCCAACCTAATCCTAATCCCAATCCCAACCCAACCTAACCCAACCTAACCTAATCCCAATCCCAACCTAACCTAACCTAACCTAACTCCCAACCTAACCTAACCTAACCTAACCTAACCTAACCCTAACCTAACCTAACCCAACTCTAATCCCAACCCAACCTAACCTAACCTAACCCAACCTAACCTAACCTAACCTGAACCTAACCCAACCTAACCTAATCCCAATCCCAACCTGAATCCCAACCCAACCTAACCTCAATCCCAACCCAACCTAACCTAACCTAATCCCAACCTAATCCCAACTCCTAACCTCAATCCTAACCCTAACCTGAACCCAATCCTCAATCCCAATCCCAATCCCAACCTCAATCCCAACCTGCAATCCCAACCCAACCTAACCTAACCCAACCTAACCTAACTCTGAACCTAACCTAACCTGAATCCCAATCCCATATCCCGAACCTGAACCTAACCCAATCCCAACTCCCAATCCCAACCTAACCCTAATCCCAACCCTAACCTAACCCAACCTAATCCCAACCTGAACCTAACCTAACTCCAACCTAAATCCCAACCTAACCCAACCTAACCTAATCCCAACCTAACCTAATCCCAATCCCAACCTAACCTAACCTCAACCCAATCCCAACTCCAATCCTAATCTAACCTAACCTAACCCAATCCTAATCCCAATCCCAACCTAACCTAATCCTAACCTAATCCCAACCTAACTCCCAACCTAACCCAACCTAACCTAATCCCAATCCCAACTACTCAACTCCTGAACCCCAACCTAACCCAATCCCAATCCCAATCCCAACCCAATCCCAATCCCAACCCTAATCCCAACCTAATCCTAACTCCTGAATCCCAATCCCAACCCTAATCCTAACTCAATCCCAACTCTAACCTGAATCCCAATCCTAATCCCAACCTAACCCAATCCCAATCCCAACCTAATCCTAAACCTAACCCAACTCTAACCCAATCCTAACCTAACCCAATCCCAACCCTAACCTAACCTAACCTAACCTAATCCCAATCCCAACCTAATCCCAACCTAATCCTAACCTAACCTAACCTAATCCCAATCCCAACCTAACCTAACTCAACCTAACCTAACCCTAATCCCAACTCTAATCCCAATCCTAATCCCAATCCTAACTCCAATCCCAACCTAACCCTAACCTAATCCCAACCCTAACCTAACCTAACTCTAACCTGAATCCCAACCTAACTCTAACCCAACCTAATCCTAATCCCAATCCTGAATCCCAACCTGAATCCAATCCTAATCCCAATCCTAATCCTAACCTGAACCTAACCCAACCTAATCCCAACCTAATCCCAATCCCAACTCCCAACCTAACCCAATCCCAACCTAACCTAATCCCAATCCTAACCTAATCCTAATCCCAACCTGAATCCTAACCCAATCTCAATCCCAACCTAACTCTGAATCCCAATCCCAACCCAATCCCAACCCTAATCCCAACCCAACCTAACCCAATCCCAATCCTAATCCCTAACCTAACCTAACCTAATCCCAACTCCCAACCCAACCTAACCCAATCCCAATCCAACCAATCCCAATCCCAACCCAATCCCAACCTAACTCCAACTCCAACCTAACCTAACCTAACCTAATCCCAACCTAATCCCAACCTAACCTAATCCTAACCTAACCCAACCTAACCTAACCTAACCTAACCTGAATCCTAACCCAACCTAACCTAACCTAACCCAACTCCCAACCTAACCTAATCCCAACCTAACTCCAATCCCAACCTAACCTAACCCTAACCTAACCCAACCTAACCTAATCCCAACTCCAACCTAATCCCAACCTAACCCTAATCCCAACCTAACCCAACCCAACTCCAACCTAATCCCAACCCTGAAACCTAACCTAACTCTAACCTCTAATCCTAGCAGGTTTCTTCAGCCTCCGTGGCCTAAGCCTCACACGAGAAGAATCAACAGATTCCTCGACTTCTTCAACAACTTCCTCGTCTTGTTTCCTTTTACCGGGAAGTATATAATTGCTTGACGCCGAAGTGGATACCACCGATTGCAGATCTTCTTGAGATCCCATTTCGATCTGCAAGAATTGTGACGGAAAGATCTCAGGTTGCTCCGGGGAGCAGGGCAACTCGGCGGGCTCCCTGCCGAAGGAGTCCAGTTGGACATTGAGTATGGAGGTATGATGCCCATCTTTCGTTTCACTTGCCACATTGCAAGTCTGGTTGGCAGCTTGGGACTCTAAGTACGGTCCCGTTTGCTGTCCCTTGTCAGGCTCATCTTTGCGTGTATCGGGTGTAGGATACGGCATTGTTTTATTTACAGACGTTGATGCAGGAATTTCCTGGGCCGACGAAGTCAGGGGACCGACACACTCCTGGACCCCTCCGAGTCCCAGTCCCTTACGATCTTCTCTACATCAATCTTATTTCTTTCCTTCTTTTCATCCAGCTCCTTCATTAGCTCCTCCATCCTTTCTTCCATCATGCCTTCTCTCTCTTGCACGTCTTCCTTCTTTTTGCTCCTTCATCATCCTGATTCTTGCGCATTAATTTGAATTTTGGTTTTGTTTTGTTTTCAGTTTCTTCCATTTTGTTCCCACGAGTGTGGTCGGAAATCCTGTCCATCCAGGCAGAGCCGCCATACCTGAACAAGCCTAAATATCCTGGGGTTTCGGCAGGTTCCCCAGGGGCACCGTTCGAGACTGAGCATTTTAACCTCGCCCCAGCCATGCAGCCATCACCACGGTTGCGCACAGCTTAACTTGCGAGGAGTGCATTTGATTCGAGGGGCACTACCCTCTAGGCATACTTTATGGCGCCTCCCACACCAGGCCTTACCGGTATGATTAAATCTGCCGGCATCGCCCTGGGGATCATAAGCAGCCTCTCCGTATGCCAGGGAGTTACCCACCCCAAAACCCCGAAAAACCCACCCAACCCTTAAACGGCCTTGATAACGGGGTTGGCTCCCCGGCCGTTGACAGACCAAGTCTGCCTCACGGGACGGCCTCCGGTTTGTTAACGGGGTGAACTCCCCGGCCCCGTGGTGGCGCGAACACCACCACTATCGGCATGGACGTGCCGGGTTTGTAGTCAGGGTTGTCCTTCCCCTAGACCAGTGGTAGATCACAACTGCCTCCGGGCTGGTCACTCCCGATTTTTAACGAGGTTTGATCTCCTCGAGTGCATTTACTTCAAGGGGCACTACCCTCTAGGTATGCATTAGCCAGCTATTACTCCCTGGACCACCCCGGCATGGTTAAACCTACCGGTACAGCCCCAGGGGATCATTACAGCCAGAGCCCCACCGCCACGACAAGGCCGCACGCGGCGGTGGGAACCCAACCCCAACTCTTAACTCTAACTCCCAACCTAACCTTAACCTAACCCAACTCTAACCTAACCTCAATCCTAACCTAACCTGAACCTTAACCTAACCTAACTTTCATATACTCTTAACCTAACTCCCATACCTAACCGAACTCTAACCTCACCTTGAACTCTAACCTACCTCTGAACCTAATCCCTCACCTGTCCTGAACCCAACTCCAATCACCAACCTGAACCTAACCCACCTCTGAATCCCTAACCTCCACCCTGAACCTAACCTCACCCTCGAACTCTAACTCTCTCACCCTGAACCTAACCTCACCCTCGAACTCTAACCTCACCCCGAACCTAACCTCACCCCGAACCTAACCTCACCCCTGAACCTAATCCTCACCCCTGAACTCTAACTCTCACCCCCGAACCTAACCTCACCCCGAACCTAACCTCACCCCGAACCTAACCTCACCCCGAACCCGAACCTACAATAACAGCAACAATATATAAAAAAAAAAAAAAAAGTTTGGAAAAATTTGTAACCCTGAACATTATGATTGGTGTATTACGAAACGATAGATACAAAATTCCTATTCCATGAAAGTTTGTTGTTACTTTCGTTCTACATAGCCGAATGTATTCTCTAATGTTGAAATTTTTTTTTTGTTTCTTTCGCTATGTTATCGTTATAGGTATCGCCTCGCATTTTGTAAAGGTCCTTGCGCAATACGAAACGATATCGATTACAATAAAGGAATAGCGATAGCGATAGGCAATATCCAATAAGAACACTGTTTTTTTGAAAACATAAATCTCTCGTTCAATAGTGTTTGTCGGTATCGCTATCGTTATTCGTTTCTTCCTATCGCTATCGTCTCACATTGTGTAAGGGCCTTAAAGTTCGGATATCGCTGGTCAACTTACTTATTTCACGCATGCGCGATCTTTTGGCTAACGCAAAATCGAGAGAGTTGCACTACTAGATATACTGTGTTAGCGGCGACAACTTTTTCAAGATGGCAAGCGCGGTGGAAGATATCGTGGCACAGGCGAAGGAAAATATTACCGAGTATCGAAATGCGACAACTGCGAGAGTGCCGTCGACACCTGAAGGAATGGCGATT
Organism: Cataglyphis hispanica; assembly: GCF_021464435.1. Taxonomy (NCBI): domain Eukaryota; kingdom Metazoa; phylum Arthropoda; class Insecta; order Hymenoptera; family Formicidae; genus Cataglyphis; species Cataglyphis hispanica. Next base: position 8,292,835 of record NC_065961.1, on the reverse strand, counting down.
GCTTACGGTAGTCTCATTATAATGGCTATTTTACCGATTTTTTTCGGTAGCTATCGTGCCGTCAGACATCATAAGGAACAGCAGGTTAGCCACGTACTTTCACATATGTTTAATGCACGCGTGTTTTACGAAATTTTTTCATTCGTTTCTTCTTCGACGATACCGCGAGAATTTATGGAACAAATTTTCGTCATATTTTGCAACGATTAATGATTATCTTTTATCTCGAATGATGATAAGATTTTTCTTTTTCTTTTCATCGTTTCTGCTAACGTTTTTCTTTCGATAAAATGATCGTTAACTTGTATGCAGCTATATGAAATAATATTGTATATCCGTGAATATTTTCTTTTATTTATATTCCTAATTTGTTGCATCGTGCGTTATATTTTACAGCAACAATATAAAGCCAGTGGCGAACAACCTGACACGATGTCTCGTAGAGAGGCTGCCATGTTCCCTCTTATTTCCAGCGTTACGTTAATTGGCTTGTATATATTGTATAAGGTAATTATATGTTTGTATGATGGTTGATGGTTGATAGCTAATAGATATAGTTGTGTGAATTATCGTATTTTCGAAATTGTAAAACGTTACGCGACATAATTTTTTCAGGTATTTGCGAAAGAGTATGTTAACCTGATATTGGCTGGATATTTTTTCTTTCTTGGCATTTTAGCTTTGTGTCATCTTACGAGGTAATTTCCGAAAAGAATTAAATTTTTTTAAATCCTGAACTTTCTTTAGTAATCCGAATAAGAAGTTTGTCTTAATTGTTGAAGTGTGTTTCGCAATATTTAAGTATTATTAAATTAAAAATTTTAAAGTTGTACAATTTTAGCCCGTTGATCTCATCGTTGGTACCTGCTGCGATTCCAAAAACGCAATATCACATTTTATTTACGAAAGGAAAAGATGATAAAGAAGAGCATATAATTAACTACAAATTTAATCTACATGACATTGTTTGTCTTATATGCTGTTCATTTGTGGGTGCTTGGTATCTTTTAAAGAAAGTAAGAATAAAAAAAAAAAAAAAAAAGATTTAATTTAGATTTTTGAATTTACAATTTGCATTTTCTATATTTTTTATCTGTTTTTTCAGCACTGGATAGCTAACAATCTATTTGGTATAGCCTTTGCCATAAATGGAGTCGAATTATTACATCTCAACAATGTCGTGACTGGTTGCATTTTGCTCTGTGGTCTTTTATTTTATGATGCCTTTTGGGTATTTGGTACAGATGTAATGGTGACGGTCGCAAAATCCTTTGAAGTGCCCATTAAACTCGTTTTTCCACAAGATCTTTTAGAAAAGGGCTTAAGCGCTAATAATTTTGCCATGCTGGGATTGGGTGACATTGTATTGCCTGGTATCTTTATCGCGTTACTGCTGCGATTTGATAACAGTCTTAGTAGGAAGACGAATGTTTACTTTTATTCGACGTTCTTTGCATATTTCATGGGATTACTTGCCACCATGATGATCATGCACTTATTTAATCATGCGCAACCTGCTTTATTATATTTAGTACCCGCGTGTGTAGGCACGCCCTTACTATTAGCGTTAGTCAAAGGAGATCTCAAGGCATTGTTTTCGTAAGTATCTTTTAATTCTAATCTGAATTTGTGTCATTTGTTTCTTATATCTACCATTTATATATATATGAAATTTTTATGCGCTTCAGATATGAAGATCATCCGTCGCAACTCACAAATGGAACGCAACAATCGGATCAAACGCAAGTAGAAGCGAAAAAGGATAAATAATACATTAATTAATAAGGCAAAAAAATATAATAAAAAACTCGCGGGACATTATTCGTCGCGTTATGATTTTCCGAATTCTTGCGAACGAAAAAAAAGAGAAAACGTTGTTTATGGTTCATGCTCAAAACGTACAATTATGAAAAGTACTATAGCTATAGAGCTTATACTTATGCCTTGCGTGCACATCAACCGCAAGATATATAATTCCGATAATATGATTCTAAAAGTAGATAATACTCGCGGATATCGTTCGCGGAAAAAAAAATAGTTCACTGAAGTAGAAAAAATGAGTGTGATAATCATGAATGCCGTTTCGTTTGCAAACAAAGAGAAATTTTTATCACTCATGTATGGTATCGATGGAAACCATTCCGAGATACTGAATGAAAAGATACTGATACTGGGAAGATGTAACAACGATATAAAGTTTCGTTATTTCATAGTGTAAAATAGTATAAAAATACTTCCAACTCTTGATTTATATTTTGTACATAGTAATGTACTGTAGACTGTTATATGAAAGTCTGTCTGAGTTTTACAGTGCATTTTACATTCAAAAAATTAGTTCAGAATTAAATTTCAACTATATATAAGTTTTTACTTGTAGCAAATTTTCATCATCAGATTTATCTTTCTGATTTTTACCATGTGTGAGTGATAATCGTGAAATGTGAATATAAAAATGACCCTCTTTCTTTTGCAATGCATTCAACCAATTAATATAAAACAGATATGAAAAATTATTTAAAAATTCATAATAAAATATGAAGAAATGCGAGAGTCCGCTGTATCTGTATGCTAATATATACCTACCTTATTTATTTGCGAAAACTGCATAAATATTTGAAATTAAAATAAACTTACATTTTTTATTCGCAAGTGTATGTACAAAAAATAAAATCTATTAAAATTGTGCAATTTTTTTAAGTTGTTGAAAAAAAATTTTTATGAAAATTATATTTCTGTCTCTCTTTTTCTCCTTTAACGAATAAAAAATATAATACTTATAATTCCTCTTTGTCGATACTTAAAGATCACTTACAAATATTTATAATACTAAGGCATATGTTCTGATAATCTGATATTTTCATTGTGGCAAGTTTCTAAATTTTCCGTTACAGACTTTTAAAAATAAAAATAAACTTTATTGCTTTCAACTTTGCATTCGTATGTAGTAAGATATTGTACGTTGTTGATTCACAATTATATATATATATATATATTTCTCTTCATTTGATACAATTATACCTATAGATATTGATAAAATTAGTTTTAATAACTAAAATTTCAAAAATAATTTAATAATTACTAATTATGATAAGTTATTGAGAAACTTATGCACAAATAATGTTTATAGATGTTTTATTCTTATATTGAAAAAGCTTCTACAAATTGAAGAAATATAAAAAAAAGACATTTCTTTTTCATGTTTTGGCAACATTTTCCACGGCCAAATTTTCAGCTGTAATTGGCTGCATATCTTTAATTCCATCCTTGAATATTTTTTGAACTTTAAAATTTGGTAAATTAACAATCAATCGTTTCTGAATTTCTCGAACGCATTTCTTCAGTAAAATATATGCCTCTTCTTCGGTACAATCTGCAAGAGATGTCCATTAATATTTTATTGGCAGAGTTAACTTATACGCGATCATATTTCTATATATTTATATGTATGTGTGTATATGTGTGTCTATATATATATATATATATGCATTTTACCATATTTATAATATCTGTCTAAGACAGACATGGAAAACATGCCACCGTATCCATGAGTTGCATAAGGAACTTTTACGCAAGATGCTAAATAATCGATGAAATATAATTCTGGTCCTGTGTCATCGTCGTATCCAGCTAATAACATATTGACAAAATATGGGGTTCTACTTCTAAGATAATCGGCCAGATTTCTCCTTGTAAAGCAAGCCGCAGCCTTGGGGGATAGTTCATAGCCATTTCGCATCTTATATAATTGAATATTTTTTCCAATATATTCTGAAAATTGTGTTGTGTCACCCGATTCTCCAGATATTGCCATAACAAGCTTGTCAGAGATCTTGTGAATCTTATGTTCATCTGAAATGTTTTGTTTGCCATTTACGATTAATTTGTGCAATTTACAATTAAACTGTAGAAGTTTGCTCATAATCTAACAATATATAATATATATAATATAATTAAAATTTTGTGAAAATGACACATTGTTGTATTGTTTTAACTTGTTCTATTGTTCTATTGTTTTACTATGGTAACGTAATTATGGTAATATTCTACCATTATATACAATCTATCACACAATATAATAGTGTTTTTTTGGTATTAATATAATTAATTGTGTTTAATTAACAGGTTACTAATAGTCGAATATGCAAAAATAACAAACATTTTACCGCTTTTCATAACTATAATGGATTGTGCGGTTGTCATATCCGCTGCAACCAGCACAAAATCTTTGCATTGAATACCAATTAAACACTCCATTTCTGCAATTCGTTTTTGTATTAACCGATGTAATCAACAGACACTAAAAGTGCTTGTCACGTAAGTTAACCTTCTAAACGAGAATGGTACTGCGTAACTGTCACGTATCGTTATGCGAGATGATCTGTAATCTGTAACCATAGACTTCTATAAAATCTAGACTGCTGACTCCCCAAATTTTACTTATGATGTTTCGAATGGGTTAATCCAACTCGGATCATGAATTCATGTCTTTTATTGGCAGAGACAATGCTAGTAATGACGTCATTGCATTGCCTAAAAAATATGAATTCATGTTCCCAGTTGTATTAACCCATCTATCCGAAAACGCTATTAAGGCCATATTACATTACAAATTGCTGGCTCGGTTACGGTTGTAGTTACGGACGACGACAGTTACAAATTGACCAATCAGCCGGCAAGCTACTTTTCTCTGATTGGTCAATCCACAATCATCAACCGTAACTTCAATTGTAACAGAGACCGCAATCCTTAGTGTACGGCCTTTACATAAAATGTCTACGAAAAGTATGTAAATTAAAAATTTTATATAGAGCATAGACATAGTATAGTATAGTATATCAACCTCTCGCTTCCACTAGAGATCCTTAATAAAAAATCAGCTAATGTGCCGTCGTAGGATAAAACTGGATATGACTTTTTTGATGACGGTTTATTTTGATTGTTAAATAAATACAAAATAATATGATATGTATCTTTCGTTTTAAGTTAAGTGAGTAATGAATATTAAAGCACAACACAATTGTACCTAAAATTAAGTTTATAATCAGAGATATTAAAATATAGCATAATTATGGCTAAGCATAGTTATAGTCGGTTAAGTTAACTACATATCTTTCTCTCTCACACTATATATATCTTTCTCTCGCACTCTTCGGGTTTCATCCAAGGCGACCAATCAGAAATCGTTAACGGCTTTTGCCGATCTCTGGTTAAGGATTTCTAGCTTCCACAATTTATGTTTTTGATGCAATGCACATACGCGAATTTTGTTGAGCCAATAGTATTACATATAGCCTCTACGTATGCCAGCGCATGCGCATTACGTCGGCAAATTCATGCGAGTATTACGGGGAGCACACACTTTTGCATAAGCGCATAACTATAAGCATAAAGAAATTGATTGGTTCATTTTCTTATGCATACATTTGTGGATCAATCAATTTCTTTATGTTTATGGTTATGCGCTTATGCAAAAGTGTGTGCTCCCCGCTTAAGACATGAGAATTCAACGTTATGTACCACTCATATATACATAACTGTCGTCGTTTGTAGAGCGCTGCTCCCAAAACTTCGTCGCGCGCCTAACGACCACACTTACTTTTGAACTGTTTCATCTTATTCTCATTGGCGCTCGCTTACATATGTATACATGCGCGAATTAATCGATTTTTTTTAATTATTATCTAAATAATTATATTAATTATGAAAATCGCAGAATGGTAAAAAACTTTTCTACTCAATTTCACTTGCTCTTCCTACATTCGAAAAATGATACAATTATTATCGGTCACTCTATATAAATATATAGAATATATCTAGAGAGAAAACTCACACACAAAATTGAATTAATCAAATTTTTCAACAATTATTAAACGAATATTAATATAATTGTCGATCGTATTACACAAAATAGTTACTTAAATTTCATTCTCTGTTTGAGCAAGATTTTGACACTACAATTGTTTTTATTCACAACGTTTCAATCGCTTATATACGCTAGTATACAATTGTCGTATCGAAGTGTTGATCGTATTAGTCAACATCAACATGCATGAATACATTTATGAATGTAAATCCGCCCGCCACGTGCCGATCCCGCTACATAACTAAGATTTTCTGTGTCGAATAGCTGTAGTGGCTACTCTTGTGCCCGCTACTTTTTGCTGAGACACACCGAGGAATACTTGCGGAAAATCATTATTTTTGTGTGCGGACTCTTTCAACCTTCGATCATTATCCATGAACAGTTTCATATTCGAAATTAAATTGACTAATAGTTGAAATACATATATATTACAAAATGTAAAAAATATATTGCAATATATATATATATATATATATATATATATATATATATATATATATATTAAATATATAATTGTAATAATTAAAGTAATCTTTATTTATTTGCAAGGACAAATTTTCTCTTCGAAGAAATTTAAATATAAATATCAATCTTATTTTCTCTGGACAAAAAAAGTGTTGCAAGATGTACCATATTAATCTTTATGTAATTATCGAATAGTTTTTGAAACAGAGAGCTTCAAGGAAGAGAGAAACGTTACAATAAAAACGTTGTAATGAAAACGGCATTCTTGAAGTTTATTTCAAATGATGTTTAAATTCCAAGTTTTTAAATTGTCTAATTATGAACATGCATAATTTGAAAAATCGAGGAGAGCAAAATTTCACGTTATATTGCACAGTGCCGCCAATTTTTTAGACTTTGTCATGATTAATTGCGTGTGACGCATCGCCTAACGCATTTAACCGCAGAGACAGACATATTTTTGGAAAATAATACTTGTGCTGTTAGCCTACAAACTCGTTTAAACGAGGATAGCCCACCGCATATAAACAGAGCGTGTTACTGACACGCAAACGTGCTTCTGTAATGCGCTTCCATCTATAATGCATTCGTGCATAATGACGCGAATCACAAGCAAATGCTGGCCAACATTAATGACTGAATGCAGGCAAGTTCATCCGTTAATATTGACCAGCATTTTCTACTTTCAACATTGGCAATTGTTTCATAATCTCACGTCTCACATGGATAAAATATTTCAATAGAGTAATGCAAAATATAATGATGCAATTTATTTCAATGATAACTTAAAGGAAACCTTGCAAACTCAAAAATTCTAATTTTAATTATTCTAAGGAATGAAAGCATCCCTCGTATATAGAACGATTTTTTGCTTTTTTCGATACATCTTGAAAACGATTTGAGATATTAGAAAATGTTTTATACAAAAGTTTCATGGTGAAAACCTTATTTAGTCATATTAATAAAAATTTAAAAAAATAATTTGTTAAAAAAATTTTTTTAGAAATCTTAAAAAATATTTTTTTTCAAATAAAGCTGATTTTACTATAAAACTTTTGTTTAAAACATTTTTTAATATCGTGAATAGTTTTTGAGATATATCGAGAAAAACAATAAGCTACTTTATATATGATAGATATGGGTACTTTCTCTCTTAAAACCGTTTTTAAGCCGCAACTGAAAATTTCTGAATTCTCATCTATTGATTCCTTTAGCATATCTGTAAAGTATCATCAAAATAAGAATTTTCGAGGTTTGCAAAGTATTATTGTTATACATAATTCATATTAATGATGATGAAAAGTTGATCTTGCAAATGAAGTCAGTAAACGATTTTATAAGTTAAATAAACAGATAATGTATTATATATATGTATATATATATATATGTGTGTGTGTGTGTGTGTGTGTGTGTGTGTGTGTGCGTGCGCCAAAAAATTGTTTTCGACACACATTATTACTACACTAGCAAGAACTCGGACCTGTGACGCAATCACGTATTCCTTGAAATAATAATAATCATTACATTTGTGCAACCGATCAAATTCGATAACGCGAAACTTCCTCCGAAGGTCGCTCATCGGTTCCGTTACGCTAGAATCCATTTGCGCCAATCTCGTAATACGTTCACTGAACTTGCTACGATGAACTATGCCAAGTGCAAAGGGGTAGAGGGAAGAGATGGAGAGATGGTATCCAACTGCCGCAAGGCGGGATATGCGATTAGCGAGATCCTCCTAATAAGAAGAAACGACGCAGCATCCCGCTACTGAAACAGTTACGATCATTTGCAAACGCGTTTTCCATTCGCTATCGGTACGTACCGATTTACATTATCCAGTCGTTTTGATAATACTCTCCATACAATCATGAATGAAAAGAAAATACGAATAATACTAACTTAAATGCACGAAAACAGATAGAGAGCTATACAAAAATGGAAAAAGAATATAAAAGCAAATATAATAAAAATTAATAAAACTTTAAAAATTAACAGGTTTTTTGCTTTGCTAAATATTAATTTACACAAACATCTACAAGATCAATCATTTAAATTAAGTAAGTTGAATTTTGCAATTTGCTATTATCTTTTCTATTTGCAAGAATTGAGATCAAATGATAAATAATGATCCCCATCTCTTGATGGGGATATCATCGCCGAAGAAGAGCTACGAGGATATTACGACGCTGATACTAGACTATATATATCAACCGAAAAAGATATAAAAGAAGAAGAAAAAGATTTACTCGATTAAAATTTATACTAACTAAAATATATATTGTAGATTGCGCACTCTAATTATTAACTCTTGCAGTCAATTATTAAAGATATTTCAGATTCTTGTGTCGTTGTAACCTTATTGAATTATAATGTTAGAAACGAGAAATTGTATGTTTTTTTCTTGAAAAATACATCAATATCAATAAGTTTTTTGAATGCGACCACTCGTACAGCTATTTACTCACGAATCAAAAGGAGAAAATTTTGTGGCATATTTTACTACTGTATATTATATCAAACACAAGTGTAATTTATATTTGATATAAAATAGTAATAAGTAGTAGTAGTTTGATATAAAATAGTAATAAATTGAAAAATTAAAAAAAGAAACATTTATTTTGATGTATTTTTCAAGCAAAAAAAATTCGTATATGATGTCTCCCTTTTCATAATCAGGTATAGCACACTCAATAAGGGACTAGGAGTCTTAAATCTTTTTTGTACACTTTTATGTGTTTCAAAACTATGAACAAACTAAGCATTAGAGTAATAATTAAAAAATTGAAATTTTAAGATGCATTAAATGTGCAAGAGAGACACGTAAATTGTTAAACGAAATAATGTCCCTTAATTACAATGTTACGAAGAAAGAATTATAAATAAAATACATAATGTTTGTGAAAACTACTACAATGCATGATAGCGATTTCGAACTATATATGTTATTTCTTTGTAAAGTCCTAAATGCTACTGTTTCTCTTTTCCATTACAAAGTGATTACGAAAAATGCCCTTAACTAGACAACCTTTCGGAATCTTTGCCGGCGTGATTGGATAGTTTCATTGAAAATGTTAGTAAAGATGAGTGGTCATTGGCCGAACGGTTTACCCCCACATATACTCGCAAGCTATATAGAAGACCCCGCGAAGAATTTCATCTTCAGAACTGAGAGTCAGTGTCACGGAAGTCTGCCGGAAAGTAAACTAAGTGAGTAATATGGCTTTTCATTGTTTTCGCGACTTGAATTGATCGATTAGAGAAAATTAATTGCTCGCAATTTTTTGAATATTGTTTCGGATTAAATCAAGTTTTAATAAAGTCGCTTTAACCTGTAAAGTGGTGTAGCTTTATGAAATTTTTGAATGTGATGACAATTGATGATAATTTGCGATTATATATTATTAATCATAAACATGTTTTATTCTATTTTAAAATGTATATAAGAGGGCTAGATCTAGATCTAGAAATCATTAATTACGACATTTGATGTTGGTATAATTATATTTGTATAATTATTATTATTACACATTTAATTTAATTAATATTACTCAAGATAGATTTTATTCTGCTTTATATATATATATATATATATATATATATATATATATATATATATATTATTACAGTTTGATAAATAATGTTTACATAATCTTTGTATAAAATTAATTAATAGATCAATGTGCTAGAAAATTTGCAAACTGTTCCTTAGTGTGTTTGTGTATCTTATTTATTTTTATAAAGTATAATCTTACATACGTATTATATTATTACATTTACTTTATTAATTATATTTACTTATCAAGCTTTGCAAATTACTTATCAAGCGTTGAAAAATATATTTCCGCTACAATTATCTTTTTTATCCAATTAATAATCAATTTCGATGTAATTCTAAAATTGCTTGATATGTAATATTTGTATAAACAATACTGAAACATTTTTTTGTCAGAGTTATTAATTTTTTTCTAAACAAATAATTTCCCCGATCGATTTTATAGTTCCGCCATTTAAACATTGCAATCATGGATCATGTTATAATGTTTAGTAAAACCTTTTTAATTTTTTGCAAGTTTTTTGCACGCCAGGTTAGACCTATCACAGGTAGAAAATGCTCGTCAGGTGTGTAAAAGGATACAGTTAGAAACTCGTTTGTGATTTTTCCACCATGGCATGTACCGTTTTTCAAAGGCACGCGGCGCATCGTTTGTCACCGTTGATGAGTCTCTCTCTCTCTCTCTCTCTCTCTCTCTCTCTCTCTCTTTTCCTCTATATATGTATTGCGTAAACAAACATATGTACATATTTTATTGATTTTAAAATCGTCATTTTAATCATTCTTTTATTTTCATCAGTCAGTTTTATTTTAATCAGTCTTTTTAACAGTCTTTTATTATTTAATTTATTATTTGTGTTATTGTATAATTTACATATCAAATTTTCAATTTTATTCAAAAAATTATAGAAAGCAAATATTTCGTAAAAGTTAGCATTGATTTGCTGTCTTAAATCAATAACGAGATTAATATAAAAGACGCGAGATAAAGACCGGTGAAAAGAATTTGTTATTAATGCTCTAATACTTTTTAATGTTTTGCTCACCGCTACATATTATGTGTATTATACATGAAACATATATATATATTTACATATATATATATATATATATATATATATATATATATATACACATATACAAATTTTTGATATGTAATATATATCGTAGAATCGTAAAGCATTTACATATAAATCCACTATAAAATAATCTTCTTTTATATTGTTCGTGTTATTTTAAAAAAGTGGAAAAATTGTGTGAAAACTTTCGAAAATATTCAAAAATATTTAGAACAAATGTTATTTGTCGATTTTATCGATTCTTATCACCTCAATCAAACAGCAACAAATCGAGATTTTTTTACCTCAGTTGCTTTCCTTCGTTTATTTTTTTCGCGGGCACGAGAACTAATCGCCCGCCAGCAATCGACAGTAGGTCGTGACCGCCTTTAGAATAACGGTATCTATTGGGTTCAACAAACCAGCATTGCCGGGAAGTGGGCTAACGAGCGGTCGGATGGCATGCTTGCGGTCGAAGCGACCTTAACCATGGTGACACACTTTCAGCAGCATCGTGTTCTCAGCTTGTATCCGTAACATATAAATCGATTTCATTCATTTCCATCCATCATTCCGCAATCAAGGTGAAGATTGCGATTGATGTTAACCTTGCAAAATATATTTCATAAAGGAAGGGTTGAAGGAGAGAAGAGGGAGGGAAATTAAGACTTTTAAGATAAATTTCAATTCATGTATCGAATCGTAGATACAAATATGAATAATGCAAAACATAATGCAGTGTATCACGACACATAGTGATGCGTTATAATCTATAAATTGATTTATAATAATTTAAAATTTTTTTATTAATCTTGATCTTTTATACGAATTTTGTATACATTATATTGTATATTGTAGCAAAAAATAGTTCTGAAAAAAAATGAAACAAATTATTACAAACACAGATACTCTTTCAGATTATGTACGTCCAAATACAACAATAGTTTTTTTTGTTATAGAATGTGGTACAACGAATACGTGTTTTTGTGTTTGATTGCGCTTGTTTTGGGACAAGCTGCAGCTTTACCGCAGCATCCTCAGTACACTCAGCAATATCCACAACAGTACCAAGAACAGCAAATCAGAGAGGATAGAAAATTTGCTGAGAAGCCAAACGCGATGAAAAAAGTAGCGATCGATGATCTCGAGGACATTAGCACTAATCAAATTCAGGTTAGTAATTTATATAAAATTGTATTTGCATATGTATTATATAATTCAATTAATATTATAATCTTTATATACATACCTCTTGCACCCTCTTCCTTCTCCTTCCGCCTTATTATATTAGGCCAGTGATCGAGAGGATAAATTATCGTCCTATCTTTCATACATTTCTAGTAGACTTTAATATAAACTAATTCATTTTTCTTTCCACTATTGACGCCACATTATTCGGCTTTCATGCACAGGAGGGTAGCAGTAGCGGTTTCTCGTGGTCCAATATGCTGGGTATGTTGATGCAGATGCTGTTGGGTCAGACAGGTGGTGCGACCGGACCTAGTAAAAACGAGATAGATGACGGTGCGACTACAAGTCCGTGGACCAATTTGCTCTCCGTAGGATTTAGAGTTCTCACAGCCTTGTTGGGTGGACCTCAGCAATCGGTGGATGGTATCGATAAGGTGGACAATCAGAGTAGTCCAATGCAGGTAAGTGAAAATAACTACGATGCGCGATATTCAAATATTTCGTTTTTTGAAGATTTTTTCGCGAGGTTGACTATGTCAATAATACAGATCGGTATTATCATATCTCTCCTATATACGTTAATATATAAAAATAAACTGCTTTCTTCAGTTATTAAGATGAGTATAATTAACGCATAATAGATACATGCAAAAGAGTATTTTGCAATATGTGAAATTTAAGTTATCGAATATGAATTATCCGATTAACATTAAATGCTTTTTTCGTAAAAAAACTATTGTTTTTTTTTCTCCACGATACGAAAATGTAAATGTCAGAGTCAGATTCATATGTAAATTTTATTATAAATAAGCAGCTCAGAATATTGTATCATATAGAATATTGTCTGTATATATGCATTATTATATGGAAAAAAAACATTATATATATAAACAATTTATCTCAAATATTCAAAGTTATTATTGTTTTATGTATCACTAGAGTTTATTTTTTTAATATTCATAATATTGATTATATTATTTATATTAATTTTTTGATATTTCAATTTTGATTAATATTGAAAAGAGAGAAAACAATCTCGTATTTGCGTCGTAGTTAGACGGAACAAATTTGGCGTTGAATTGAAATTTGGGAAATACGCACGGCTGCTTACGGTCACGAACTATGTTGTACAATAATTAGAGAGGAGAAAGAGAATGTGTTAAATAATTATGACGGACCATTATTTTCATGGTACTTACGTCATACCATCTTTACGTTTTCTACACAATTTAATTCGGCTCACAGCCGGAAATTAGTCAGTGTTTCACTTGGTTTTGATGAACATTTTGCTCTTGACAATCACACTTGCGAGAATAATCAAGACTGATGATTGAAGGAAAGAGCAAAAGCGTAAACTTTATTCTCAAAAAATGCGAAATTTAGAAAGATTATATTAGAAATTTATATTTTAGCTTCCTTCACAGAATAAACTACAGTATTGTCAACACAATTAGTAGAATTTTAATTATTTTAACTATTATATATTTTGATCATTACATGTTGATAACTAATTTGTGATTGATTTAATAAGATTACAATTATCTTTAAATATCTTATATAATAAAGTAAAACTTATAAAGATGCATCTTATTTTTTTAAAGCAGCATTTTTTGCGCTCTTGTGCACTCTTTTTTCAGCCATTTCCACAAGCCTCTTATTCAGAATAAATTAAATATTTAAACGCGAAATTTGCATCAACGAGCTTCTCTCTCTCTCTCTCTCTCTCTCTCTCTCTCTCTTTCTCTTTCTCTTTTTTTTCTCTCCTTTTCTCTTGCTTTTCTTGTAAATAATTATCAATCTTTGGACTTAGCGCACATGCCTGGTGTCGGTTGTTTAGGAAATTTTGACTGCGGTGCTGGGTGCGTTTCTAGGACAGGGCAGAAACCCCGAACAGATTGCAGTAATGGCGAAAAATGCTTCCGAGGTTAGTATGAATTTATGAATGAGAAGAAGATTCAACGACAACTTGAAAATTTGAAACTCTTCATCTTACTTGGTGGAAACTACTAAAATACGTGCCTATTTTGTTCTGTTGCCTATTTAGGCGATTTTTGGCGATCGTTTGGTACATGTATCAATGTGTACCAGAATGTTTTCGCGTGGTTAGTGATAGAGACGTGGCTAATTATTTTGGTATTTATCGGTTGATACCACGCTACACCGAGCAGTGAAGCAGAGTATATATTGTTAGTTACTGGTACATGTACCAGAATAAGCTCCATCCCTACCAATGACAACCTTGATACATGTACCAAACAATCGCCAAAAATCGCCTTTTGAGAATATTGAGTTAGAGAAACTGAGAATTAGTTTTGTTATATAGTTGTCGAATGTCCTTGTTATAACATTTACTAATCATATATATGCATTCTTAAATCATCGCTTTGCTAAAATTGCTTGATACGATAAGCCCTATCATAGTCCGTTTTCTAATAATGAGAAACATGTATGCATGTATGTATATATGTATGTGTGCATATCTATGCATGCATGTAAGTATATCCCTAATATCTCTAATAATGTAAATTAATTTCATGTATGTCTACAGCGTGCTACTTAAAACATATTCCTATTTTTCAAAACGTGTATCCGTAAATAAATTCGCTTATATCTTTGCTTATCCGTCTTATTAAGCAGTTCATCAGCATAGTCATTAACCTGCTGGACGCTCTGAAGACATCGTTCTCTCACCGTTCCTTGACAGCTCGTTCATTCGGAAAGCGTGACACCATCTCTGAAGCTGCTATAGCGTCAATCTCTATGCTAAAGGTAAAAATATATATCATAATTAAATTAAAAATATTTACCAATAAATACTAATTAAAACTTACATTTATTTACTTTTTTTGAAATAATATTTGGGAAATTGCCACGTTAAGAGAAAATTATCATAGAATATATGTGTATATAATTATTATACATACATGTAATAATATTTATAATATTATTATATATGTATATTTATAATAATATAACTATTTATCTCACATTCTCGCGAATTATCTCGCATTATTGTATTTATTTATTCTTATATTATAACTGTTCTAATATTAGAGAGCTCTGTTTACATATGTATATAAATAGAAGAAAAGATTATAATATATATATATATATATATATATATATATATATATATATATATATATATATTACGTGATTACTATTATTAAATTTATCTATTTAGAAACACAACAGAAATATAAAACAAACAGAAATACAAATCTCATATGTGTAATTCGTTTAATTTGCTAGGGCTACATGAGATCTGTCAAGTCCTTTAGTTACGTAGGACGTGCCGAGGAGGAGGGTCAACGCGGATGTGCCGAGAGAGCCCTTTGCGAGGCCAGCGCAGAATGTATCGCTGATACACAAGGCCCATCGTCAATCTTCTGCCAGCTTGGATCGTAAGTGTTTCATTGACATCTTTGTAAAATGTCGAAGAAATTAAATGTACGTAATATACACACAATGTGTATGTGTAACCGATTTAATTGTCATGTTTCCTTTTTTTCTCTTAGTAATAGACTAATTTATTTTTTTTTATGTATCGATATCACAAAATATAAACTCTTATCAAAATTATAACAATCTTTCTCTCCACCTGTACACGACTAGTTACAAATTGATCATGATTTCTACAGATATGCGACAAGTTATCTCCTACAAAGACAGAGTGGCGTCGGTTTCGAGGCCCTTTACGAGGCAGGACGACGCGGTCGCACGGGCGAAGATTGCAGAACTCTCTTCATGGATTGCAATGCCGTATGAGCGCGTCCATATTCGCGGCGTTTCATCGAGCGTGGCTTAGATTCTGCAGTATTTTGCGAAATCTTTTTGTCAATAGAATTTTTTAATCCTTCTGGAACAATCGTACATTTTACCTCGATAGTAGAGAACGATGCGGGAAACGCAACTCTATTGATTTACAATATTTACATTACAGGCAATCAAACGACATCAAGAGTCTTAAAGCTATTCAAGAGAGGTCTTGAAGGTTGAAACTTTTTCTCTAAAACGTTTTTTTTTTAACTTTTCTGACATTCAATATCAAGCATTCAGACACAATCAATCCGTTTCAATAAGATTTTCGGTGTGTCTCACATTAGAATAGAAGTTTAAGTTTATTCGACATGACCACGCGCGAACGCTCAGGGAGCACATCGAGCTAAGATTCACATGGAATCTTGCCAACTCGACTCACGACTGATCATTTTTTTCGAGCGATTTTCGAATTCGACGTGTGTTATGCGCGCTAAATGATGCATGTAATTTTGACGAATCAGTGACTTTAAAGTCACGAATAAACCAAGCACTAGATAGTTCAATCTTATAAAAGTTTGTCTCGCGAAAAATGGAATGAACATTTTCGATAATCTGCTGTGAATATAATGAAATCTTTCAATTTTATCTAATGGAATTCTTTGGTCGCCTGTTTATCACGTATATAAAACCTCTTTTGTATCGATAATCAAGTTTCGCCATGCGCCAATTAAATAATTTATATATTTATTTATATTTATTGAACACACTTTACACGTATTATAGGTTGTATATTGTGCTCTCGCTTAAAAGATTTCCGTTATTTTGACAATAGAGTTATTATTATATAATGTACAATAGATAGCGGAGATTGTCGGTATGTTTCAAATTTACAGTATACAAGATTTATTCAACATTTAAAATGTGATGCGTTTTTCTTTGAAATTTGATACAGTCGATAAAAATATTGCTTGCTGTATTAGCCAAATAGTTGTCACAAGATTAGAACGCAATTCTGTCGCAAATTCAATTTTCGATGTTACAAGTACGAAAAAAGAATTTTACGCCAGGATTATCGTTTCCATGTTTCTATATAGCCTTGGAAGTTTAATTCACGGAAATTATACAAGCTTCATCAACGCTTAGATTGCTTACGTATTATATATATTTAACTGTAAATGTACGGTATGTATATAAAGTATTATATCAATAATAAAGCGCTTTATAAAATAAAGAGAAAGAGGGAGGAAGACGCGCTTAGAACTGTTAAAGAAACAGAATCGGCAAATTTAATGTGTTTGTTGAACTTTCCAGTATTGCTATTGTGTACTAAAAAAAAAAAAATTAATCTTACGCGATATTATTTAAGTTCGCGATAAATTAAGTGTTTTAGTTTTCTAATTAATTTGGCAATTGGCAATTTGCAAAAACAGTCAATTTCAGTTTTTAAATATATTGCCTTTTTTACACTTTATCTATAAATATACAAATTACTAATAAATATATAAGTTTTTAAATATACAAATTTACTTAATCTATATCTTGCACACAAAAATCAAAAATAAGAAAATGGAAATGAAAAGCATGACTAGAAATTATTGGCGATATTATTAAGTTTTGTTAAAATGAGAAAAAAAAAAAAATATATATATATATATATATATATATATATATATATATCTAGTTAGCGATTTTCGAAATATAAGTTTTGTTAACTAGATATTTCACAATGATAGTGTTTGAATGTATCTCATTACCGAATGGCCTTCCCTATTTAACATTATATGTTAAGGAACATTATGTCTCAGGATGTTATATATTTTCTTTCTTTAATATCCACCCTATTAACTACTGTATCTAGATTTTATATTATGCATGTATGTATGTGTGTGTGTGCGTATATATATATATATATATATATATATATATACATACATACATACATA